>NC_141151.1:11237834-11257834 GCF_053477565.2 Lygodium microphyllum
TTTCTTGGGGTCAACTATGATAGAGTAAAAAGTGTATAGCAAGTTGTAATAGAGTATTTATACAAAATCATACACTTGCTATACACTTTTCACATCAACACATTTACATATGCATGTGAACTTTGCAAAGGCATTAAGTAAAGCCGTAACTAAATATTGTATGCGAACAACCCTTAATGGTTTAAAACTTAAGGTTTTTAAGGTAGAACTAGTTTAGTTCTTATTTCATTGTTTCATTTCACACTTTCTCTCTTCATCTCTTTACATCCACCACATCCCTCCTACCTGCTATGATGGATGCTCACGCACACTTTGATGAGTGGATCCACAATAATATCTTTGCCAGCTAGGGTGACGATATATTTTAGATTTTCTCTAAGAACTTCAACCTTGAAAGCATGCTCTCATCGTTGGATCCCCCCCTTTAAGTTTTGGAAGACTTTGTGACCACCATTGCTACCTGCACATACTCCATCGAGGGATCCTATATGACTTGGGTGCCTCCCTCTAGAATAGCTCATGGTATTTCAGGCAAGAAAGAATCACCAAAAAGTGGTGAATAGGTGTCTGGCTCACATGGATCCTTTGCACGGAGTATGCACTGTTCCCATGGACAGTGCATCAATTATAGCACCTTTGGATCTCATGGAGTGTGATTGCACATTGACAATTTACCTCCTTGCATTGGATGCACCCCTAGAGGAGGAGAGTGATGAAGATACAACTCCACAGGTTGTTGATATCACATGTATATGAGAGAAGAGCCGATTGAAGATCTCATAAATGTTGAAGAGGAACATTAGGTGGTGGCAAAGCAAGGGTTGGTTCTCATGGTGCCATCTTCTTTAGAACATCCACAAGTCGACAAACCCAACCTTGTCTCCCTGACGCCCATTGAAGTAGATGGTGTACAGTACTTGCTTCTGTCAAATGTGTTGCAATACTTGGAAATGAAGGAAGTAGAGTTGTTTTCCATCCTAGTCAAGGATTTGATGGAAGACCTGATTGATTATGATTACATGGATTTGCATTCGACGATGGCAAATATTGGAAGATATGATGGCACAAGCTTAGATACAGTGAGTACCATCATAGCAGCACAAGAACAAATTATCTCGGTTGAAGAAGATTACCTTGTACACCGAATGTTGAATTTGAAGCACTACAGCATGATCTATTCAGATCAAGGCCCTAGTTTCCTACCAAGGAGTTTGTAGATTCCTCTACCCAAAGAGGTGCCTCGTTGACACACAAGGAAATGAAGATACAAGATGATCTGGAGAATGTGAGATTTCTAACTACCATATATTTTTATGCAACAAAACTTGATAGTAGGGTGCGTCGGGTCCTCCGGAGTCCACCAGTGAAATCTTGCCCAAAAATGATGCCTGCAGCTACCTTGTCCAAAGTCTGGTGTCTGGGCCACTTTTTGGCCCCCAAAGTCCATTGATGAAATCTTGGCAAAAAATTATGACTGCAGCTGTCTTGTCCAAAGTCTGGTCCAAAGTCTGGCATATGGAGCATATCATACTTTGGAAAGGCAACTCTGTAAGCATAATTTTTTGCCAAGATTTCACCGGTGGACTCCGGGGGACCCGATGCACCCTACTGTCAATTTTCATCGCTTTCTGATAACTCTAGGTTAGTTACTAATTATATTATTTGATTTGACTTTGTCATTCAAGACATACTGTATATAGATGAGTTTGCATTAAGGAAAGGAGGGGCTCGGCATACGGATCAACAAAAGGATTCAGCTCTGAAGGAGTACATTGGAAGCCTTGTGCTCACCACGAGGGCTGGAAACAATCATGAAAATTCAAGCTTTGACTAAGTTTGGACCTTTTCAAGTGATACTTGTGACATCTAGCCTAGAGAAGGTGGTGCTAGTCAAGCGATCGAAGTTTCTTTACTTGTTTGACCAAATGCATGGTGGAGCAAGGTGTATGCTTGCTACATTAGGTGACATTACTAAAGTGTTAGATTTGTTTCTCCTAGAAAAAGAGCTGAAGGGGGAGCGTGTCATTTTTGAAGCAAAGAATGAACTTCTATTTTCATCAGAAGCTAGCCCCTCCTCTCCATCGATGAAAAAGCTAAGGAACGAATGAGAGTTTTTGTTGGCTATCGGATTTTTATATCTGCCATCACTATTAGCCATCGTATGTGTTTTTCTTGATGAATATAAGATATTTTACTTTGTCTCTATAAATAAATATTTATTGAATAAATGTGCAGTTTGTATAAGTGTGACGATAATGTGTGGCACGTGAATGACACACTTACATATATTAACATAATCAAATTTAAATATGTCAATGTGTAGTACTGCACCTACAATTGTGCATAGGTAATAATGTAACTCGTATCTATACGTATTACTACTTTCAATGCGTATGTACGTTAAACAAAAATTAAGAGTCGTGCATTTCAAAAAACAAAACAAAACTTTACTCAATTATTTGAATTCAGTACACATCGCATGAGATATTATATATATATATAAATATTCTAACGTGGTAGAGTATACAAAATGTTTTGGCCTTCCAAGATGCTATGGTGCTATAATACTCATTACAAAACCTTGCATCATTAATCTCATAATCTATGGAGGAGTCCCCTTGCCATGTTGAAGTCGAATGATAAAGTTCATGTCTTTAACTATGAAAATGTGACGCGCTTTGCATGGATGGTCGCTAGATGTGTATCATCAAACAAGTTGATGAGAAACCTCTCTGCAACCATTTGCAAGGCCTCCATAGCTACAACATTTCACTTTCCTACTGGTGGGCCATCGTGCACTCACGCCCAAAATCTTCCCATCCCTTTCAGCTCCAAGTCTTGCATAACTTCCCAAACAACCTTATGAAAAGATCTTTTCAGGTGGTCGTCGTGCTCTATGGGGAGCACCTGCTGCTACACTAGAGGAGACTCCACCTCATGCTCTGGTAGTGGGCCTTGGTGTGAGGCCTTCCCCTAGCTGAAACGGCGACATGCTTGCTTGGTGCGTGCCATGCAAGCTCGAGGAGGGCAAGAGGGAGAAGAGACAGAGATTAGGGGTGTGAGAATGGAGAAAGAAAAGAAATAAAGATGTGAAAATGAGTGAAGAATGAGCTTTTAACCCATTTAAACCCCAAAATTAGGTTAATGCAACTTCATACGCACTGTCCATCATGTGATTGTAAATCCATAACCTTTTATTGAAATGAGACGAAACTTCACACATGCACTTGTTAGGTTGCCAAGAGCCCAAATTATTTTCTTTTGGGAAAAAAATGCATGCAAACCCTTGGTCCGAAGTTTGGTAGTATTTTAAAAATGATCCCACACCAAAATTATAGATGGATTGATAATCAAGAAATCAACATCACAACTACTGGCCCTTAGAAATGTCGCACCGCATAGAGTAGATAGAGGCATTGACAAGATGTATAGACAGTAAAAATGCAACCCAAAGTAATTTCCCACATGTAAAATGTTGGTGGTTAAGTGCTTACCTCGCTCGCGCATCAATAAACTCTAGCCGCATGGAGCACAAGAGCCGAGGCTTGAAACCCGTAGTTCCACACGGGAACACCCTTCACGGGAAAAGGAAAAAGGATAATGGTTAAGTTTTGTGCAAATTTTTTTATTATTAACCCCCTCCCCTCAGCCGATGCATGGCAGGGAGAGGGAGTGTGGGAAGAGCATGAGATGGAGTGGTGTGGAGTGGAGAAGCATGAGGGAGGGGAGACATGCAAGCCAGCCACGTGGGAGGCTATCTCCCCCCCCTTATCCTATATAACCTCCCCTTAAGCTTGGGGGAGGGAAGGGAGAGGTGGAGCCGTGCTGCTAGAGGAGTCGTGAAGCCCGTCATGCTGCCGCCATCAGCCGCCACGCTACTGCCACCAGGGCGCTGCTGCGCCATGCTGCTATCATCCTCTTCTTCTCTCTCCACGTCATCTCTGGTGTTCAGAGGTGCCTTCAAAACCACAACTGTAAGGCCGTGTCCTACGCAAAGGAGAAGATATCGAGTAGAAAAGGGATTCATAACGCATAAAGGACCCAAGAGGAAGTTGTTGAACTAGGATTTGACTCGTGAATGGCTCCCAAGAAAATGGCGAGAGGTGCACATGCGGGAGCTTCTACTCCGAGTTCGCGTGTGGACAACACCCCGAACCTCAATACCCAGGTTCTAAAAAATTTGATTCCGCATTAAAAGAATGCACTAGGCATGTCCAATTCTCGTAGGCAAGTTTAATTACACTTGGAAATTTTAATTGATCGTCCGATTCTCAAGGATTTAATTGCATGATGTGCATTTGAAATTGCTTGCACTTCCACAATGCAATCCTATTGTATAGGTTAAAAGGTGGATTTTTCTAAATGCATCCTTTTTTTCCTCGCAAAAAAGAACAATGCAAAATGCACTTAGGAAATGATTTCCTAGTTGTGATTCATAGGAAATAATCATTGACGTCCATTAGATGTTGTCCAAGTAGTTGCATTGCATGAAAAGGATTTATGTAGCCTGCAAGTTGCATGTGATGTTAATTACGTCCTGGGTTGGGTTAAGTGCTGTAGGACGGATTAAGTCAATAATAGTCTTATGACATTCGCTCATGCATGAACTTCTTTTATGGAAGTTGGATTTGGGAATGGATGAAATTTCATATTAAAGCTTGAATTCATTGCATTAAGTGAAGGGTTATGAGCATAGTTCTTGATGTAAACCAACATAGGTTTTTATACAAGTTAGCCCTAAATTGTCAATCATTATAGTTTATGCAAGAAAAAGAAATGGTCATCGTACATTTTATAGTTGCATAGAAGGAAAAAGTCAATGAATCGCATATTTGCATGGGATGTTATGTCTTGCAATTATTTACATCTCTTAGGAAAAATATTAGCATCTCTAAGGAAAGATCACTTCTTGTCGCAAGAAAATTACATCGATTTAGGTAAATCGCTTGTTATGGCTTAATCCACATGGGATTCATAAAAGCATAAATAGTTAGTATGACGAACACCTCAAAGTGCTAGGTAGGGTTTAGTTACGCTAAAAATTCTGCCTAGTATTGGACTTGGGATGCCAAGCCAAGACTTTTGATCCCAAGATCCTACCTACATTCACGGAATGTTAGGGTTAGCTAAACGCCCATGCAAGAACGATCTAGGGTTTTACCCTAAGGATCAATTGATCAAATACTAGACTTCCGTTGTATTTAGAAACCCTAGGACCAAACATTGTCGGCCAAGTAGGGTTAGGGTTGGGTTGGGTCAAGAGGACATCCCAAACGCTACATCTTGACCAAACGTATTTCTTGACCAAGGAATGCCATTTGATGGGATAAATGATCCTACAAGTTAGGTGCGACACTTGTCTCGTGCAACAAGTTGCAACGTCGCATGGCTTTGTGTTTAAATCACAAGATAGTATTGCCACTCCTTAAAACAAGGTTGACATGTTCTAAGTACAAGTTTAATTTGCAAGAGGATGAGTAGTCGTCTTGTTACATCACCCTTCCTTGGGCTGATTTGCCAAGTTAGGGAAGTTATGTATTGCCTAGCAAGCAATTGACCAATCAAGTTAGGGCGACAAGGATGCCCAGGATTCACTATCTTAGTTTAAGGAACCTAAGGTGTTGTTAGTTGGGTTAACAGGGTAGAAACCCTAACCCAAGGATAAAAGGGAAAGACAAACAACAAAACCCTTGGGAGATCTTACCAAGACGCAATTGATCCTTGATCGAACGCTGGATGCATTTGAGGAGAAGCATTCATACCTTAGTAGTTGGCCAAACAAACGACCACTGGATTGATTGTGTTTGTACAATTAGGAGCACTGTTTGTACTTCTTTGCTCAATGAACTAAAGCTAGAAAAATAATTAATGCTTTAGGTTGAAGGCCTGGAGGGAGAGGCAGCATCAGTTACCCCCGACTGTCTGCCTCTGACCCTATCCAAGGGGGTTGTTAGCCGCGTCGGGTACGTGGACCGAACCCATCACGAGAGGTTTCTCTGTGGGTGCTACTTGGAGCAGGAGGACGCTTGGGTGACAGGGGGGCTCTGGCCGTAAATCCCTTGCCTCCAGGTCCTGCACAAGAGACCGATGTGACTCGAGATTGGATCTCGAGGCCCGCATACTAGTCTACGGGCGGAAACTTGGATTAGTAATCCCTGAGGATTGTTGGAATTGCCTTCGAGCAGATTATGGATTAGCCTTCGGGCAGATTATGGATTTGCCTTCGGGCTAGATTATATGATGTATTCCAAAGACTGATAAATAAAGATCAAATGATGAAAAGGAACATGTTTGACATTGTTTTTCTATGTCAGTACATAAGTTATGTGAAGGAACTGGTGATTAATTGGCTAATTAAGGAAGCTATTTTTGCTTATCAAACTAAATGTGGTAGGTAATTAGACAACTAAAGCAACCCTGAGGAAAGTGCGGTGGATGTGGCCATGGATCCATCCTATTGAAGGGTGGTCTCGGTTGGCCGGGAACTTTTCTCAATAGAATTGACAGCAAGGTAACGATGACCTAGAATCTAGGAAGCTAGAAACCCGATTTATGCTGTTTTAGGGGAACGGAATGGGACTATGCCTTATGGGCAGAGAGGTCGAGCTTTGCATCCCTCTCGTTTCCCATTCTCCTTGAACCAAGTGCAGCATGAATCCACCTTGACCCTGATGCTTCTGCGTAAAGTAGTTCGTTTGGGGTTCGATGCTAGCTACCGTTCTAGGAATTTGACCACCAAGAAAACCCTAATTCAGGTCGGTCCTTAGTGGGGACGGTCGGAATGCTTCTGCTTCGTGGCAGACTCGGGAAGACCTAGATCGAAAACCTCATGACATTCTGTGGAAGTGCCGGGCTGTGCTTTCTGGACTCTCTTTCCGATGGGCTGCTAAGACGTGTTCTACAAGTGAACAGATGGACACATTACAGTTGGTATCAAAGTGAACCAACGAGATCTAATATTTTCAAGGAAACTTAATGAGGTGAAGTAGAGCAAATGTTGCTGTTAAGAACATTTCCTTACTTACTTATCGATGCTGGCCTGCAGATTCGTGAAGCATGGAACAGATTCTTGGTGTTCCAGGTTATGTTTATGACTACAATGCGTGCTTCAACTTATCGATGGAGGCTCGATATGATGAATATCCTAGACCGCATCTACAATCCTTCACCCCTGTACATGGAACAAAGATGGACGGGTGATTCAAGAATTTATTACATAGCTACCCACCGACTTGCGTACCTTCGAACCAACTTGAAGAGAATCGTGGATGGAGGACTTAAAGATCGTGAAGCTATTCATCTTTGTTGAGGCTCACGCAAATGCAACCCTACATGTCGGTGGTTGAAAGGTCAAGGAGAACACATATGTGTACAAGGAAGTGACTTGAATAATCCCTACCGACAGAATCAAGGTGTTGGGACGTTATGAAAAGAGCGGGTATCAAAGGAAAGGATACCCTAATCTTCCTATGACCTATCGATTCCTGAAAATCCATGACCCCAATCCATACTATTACTCACTTCCTGTAGCTAAATGTAACACAATCTTATTCTCCCCAAATTAATGTATCATCTTGTCCCATCTTCCCAAAAATAATTGTACTCAGATAGGGCTATGCCCATATGAATGAAATAGACTTTTTTTAATCAATGACTGTCTTGGCTGTGAGTGTTGGGAAAGAAATTTAGTGATTTGGTCACTTGGCTAAAAGCTGAACTGGACATGTTAATGTAATGTGAGAAATGCTTAACAAGTTTTTAACGTAAGGAATTTCAATGCCTAGGCACAACCTCAAGTGCAGATTCCTAGTTCGACCCCTACACCAAGTATGGTCGTGATTTAGGAGAAGAAGTTTCTTCTCAAGAAAATCAAGCCACCAAAATTTGATGGCAAGGGAAGGACCGTCCAAACAAATGCCGAGATCTAGATTGAATCTATGGAGGATTATTTCGAAGCAACAGGTACTGCACTTGCCAACCAAGCAATGCTCACCAAGCTGAAGCTTACCGGCAAAGCAAGACTTTGGTGGAAGCAATGGTGCAGAGACCAAGGGATCTCGGAAGGGTCAGTTACTTGGGAGAAGCTTAAGAGAGCTGTGCGAGGAAGATATCTATCACCTGCCTACCGCACGCAGAAGATGAACGAGTTCTATGAACTGAAGCAACTTGCTCTATCCCTTGATGCATACTATTCAAAATTCATCTCTCTTTTGAAGTATGCACCGCAAATGGATATGACACAACAAGTGTCGAAGTTTTGTGCTGGATTAAACCCACCTATAAACACCTGCCTCAAATAAATGTGCCCGACAGATCTTTAGGACGCACTCATTCGAGCTGCACCCATAATACAGGAGGTGTAGACCAGGCCAAGAAATAACAAGACTTGGTCTTACAAGGGTCAGAACAAGAGAGTGTATAGGTCCCAGGCTAAGAGAACACAGGGCTAAAATCAGGGACAAAGGAAAAAAGCCAGGACCAACACTGTAAATAATTTCGTTCCTACCCAAGGTAATGGCCACAATCTCCGTTGCTTCCATTGCAACGAGCCTGGTCATTTCAAAAGCCAGTGTGCCAAGCTTGGTGGAGGACAACGTCAAGGGCCATCCCAAGGAATCGTCCATGGCCAAGGAGCCGCTGTCATGGCCAGAGGAAGAACCTCCCATATTGCCAACAAGGAACAGTGTGATGAGGAAGACCCATCCATGGAAGCTGACTTCGAGAGGGCGACCGTTCATGCTGTTCTTCACAAGAAAAGCCCGAATCACCAATTCTTGGTGATTCAGACACCTTCGGATTACCAAGGTAAAAGCTTTAAAACCTTGATTGATTGTGGCAGCACACATTCCTTCATTTCACCAATTTGTGCAAAAAGATTAGGAATAGCCACAATTGATGCACCTACCTTACTTGTGGAATTAGCAAATGGTCGTGAGGTCACTTGTACAAAGCAAACTACTAAGGTGAGATTCCTACTGGGTGGAAAGTCGACTTCGGTCAGATTCGGGGTTATGAACCTAGGTATCCATGAGTGTTTGCTCGGAATGGATTAGCTTAAACCTAATGATGCCCACATTCATTGTGGAAAGGGCCAAGTTTCCTTTCAAAATTATGAATGGAAATTGGTCACAACTCAAGGAGAGGCTGGTGGGAAGCAAAAAATTCAAGTGGTTGGATAATAAAAGGAGTTAGAAAGGGGCTACCTGTCTATTTGATTAAGCTAAATAAGCTAGATCAAAATCGGGAGTCTAGTGGAGAACCTTCATGGCTAAAGAAATACGCAGACGTATTTCCTGAAGAGCTGATAGGGCTTCCTCCTAAAAGGGAAGTCAATCACGAAATCAAGCTAGCACCAGGAGCTGCACCAATCGCAAAGAGACCATATAGAATGTCCATTTCGGAAGTGATTGAGCTAAAGGAGCAACTCAAGCAACTGTTAGACCAAGGCTACATCCGTCCTAGAAATTCACCATGGGGAGCTACAGTGCTATTCCAGAAGAAAAAAGATGGAACGCTTCGGTTATGCATTGACTACAGAGGGTTGAATCAATCAACCATTAAGAATCCTATTCCAAGAATAAATGAACTTCTTGACTGTCTTCAAGGTGCGAAGATCTTCTCCAAGATTGATCTCAGGTTTGGATATTATCAGATAAGGATCAAGGAAGAGGATATCCCAAAGTCGGCATTCAGCACAAGGTATGGACACTTTGAGTTCTTGGTCATGTCATTCAAGCTGACAAATCCACCTGCTACCTTCAATAGGCTAATGCAGGATATCTTTAGGCCCTATCTTGATGACTTTGTACCCATCTTCTTTGACGATACCCTAGTCTACTCCAAACAGGAAGAAGATCATGAACCCCAGCTTCGCATTGTCCTTGAAACAATGAGGGCACACAAGCTTTATGCCAAGAAGAAGAAATGTGCATTTTTCAAGCGACAGATTGAATATCTAGGATTCATCATATCAGCGAAAGGAATTTCAGTAGATCCGACCAAGGTCAGAGACGTTCTGGAGTGGCCAACACCAACAACTCTCAAAGAAATACGCAATTTTCTTGGATTGACAAGATGGTACAAGGTCTTTATCAAAAACTATGCCTTGATTGCAGTGCCTCTGATGGATCTATTGAAGAAGCAAACATCAATTGTATGGTCAACTACTGAACAATCTAGCTTTGATAAACTAAAGCAAAGCTTGGTATCAGCACCTATCCTGAAACTTCCGGACCTTGGTAAGGAGTTTGAAGTGATAACTTATGCTAGCACACTTGCCTTAGGATGTGTGCTTATGCAAGAAGGTTATCCTGTAGCATACTCTTCGAGGAAACTAAAGAGCCATGAGAGGAATTATGCTACCCATGATCTGGAGCTGTTAGCTATCATCCATGCTCTCAAGCTTTGGAGACACTACTTGCTGGGTAACAAGTTTACCCTAGTAACGGATCATAAAAGTCTCAAATGGATCTTTACCCAAAATGAGCTCAATATGAGGCAACGTCGATGGATTGAAGTACTGGAGGAATATGATTTTGAAATCAAATACCGGCCTGGAAAGGAGAATGTAGTTGCCAATGCACTCAGTCGCAAGGCATTTCTAAATTCTCTAATTTTGCAAGATCCATCAACAGTTAGATCTCTAGCCACAAAGGTATCCATGCCAAACAACCCAATTCTTGAGATAGCTAGATAAGAGGCATGCCATGACCAAACCTATCAGAAATTGCTAAGGGAGATCCCCGTCAAGGATCAAGACTTGAAGCTACAAATAAAATATCAAGAATTCTCTATCGATAGTGGACTTGTCTACTATAGAACAAGATTATGTATTCCAGCAAGCCAGTCACTCAAGTAGAAGATACTTTGGGAAGCCCATGACTCCCCTTTTTCAGGACATCGTGGCTATGCCAAGACCCTCAATGCAGTCAGGAAGAGCTATTATTGGGAGAGACTCAAAGGTGACATTCTCAAAAACGTCACTGAATGTTTGTCTTGTCAACGCATTAAGGCCGAACATGTCAAAATGCCAGGAAAACTGCAACCACTTGACATTTCCCAAATGAAATGGGAATTCATTAGTATGGACTTTGTTGTTGGCCTACCCCAAGTTCAGGGAGGATACAACTCCATTATGGTTGTGGTGGATATGCTCACCAAGGTTGCACATCTTATCCCTGTTAAGACAAACTATAAAGTCTCAGAAATTGCAAGGTTATTCATCAAGGAGGTATTTAAACTGCATGGGTTACCCAGAAGAATCATTAGTGATCGTGGCTCTCTCTTCACATCACACTTCTGGAGGGCTATCTTCAAGGCCATTGGGACTCAACTCTGTTTCAGTACAGCTTACCATCCCCAAACCGATGGTCAAACAGAGCAAGTCAACCAAGTCATTGAGGATATGCTAAGGGCACACTGCTGTCGTGAACCCAAAAAGTGGATTCAATATTTGCCACTGGTTGAGTTTGCCTACAATCCTTCCTACCAATAGAGCATTCAGATGACCCCTTTTCAAGCATTGTATGGGCACGACTGTCGTAGTCCTTTAAACTTTTCGGATCCAACCTTGAGGGTTGAAGCTTCAAAGCAGTTGCTGCAAGATATGGATGACCAAATCAAGTCAATAAGACAGGATATCCAAGCTGCCAAGGATAGACAGAAGGCTACGCGGACTTGAAACGTCAAGATAGATCCTTCGTTGAAGGAGATATGGTCTTCATTCACGTACGTCCAAAGAAGAGTTCCCTATCCTTGGGCGAATGCAAAAAGCTAAGTCCAAGGTATTGTGGACCCTACAAGATCCTCAAGTGCCTAGGGCCTAATGCTTATAGACTTCAACTCCCTGAGAACCTAAAGGTTGATAATGTATTCCATATCAGTCTATTGAAAAAGTATGTACCTAACCCTAGTCATGTGCTTGATGATCAACAAGTTGTAATGCCTAGCCAAGGAGTCCTTGAGCTACGGCATGACAGGATCTTAGATGTTAGGGAGAGGCATTTGAGATCCAAAACCTTGAGAGAATACCTCATCCAGTGGAAAGATTATCTCGACGAAGAGGATGCCACTTGGATGGATGAAAGTACTCTCAACCAACAATAACCCCAGCTCTTCTCCAGATGAGGACATCTCGATTCCACTAAGGGGGAGAGAATGTAATATTTTCGCATGAAATATTAATGATTTTAGATCCCGTACCCTGTGAAAAAATGCAACCCAAAGTAATCTCCCATATGTAAAATGTTGGTGGTTAAGTGCTTACCCCACGCGTGCGTCAATAAACTCTAGCCTCATGGAGCACAAGAGCCGAGGTTTGAAACCCATAGTTCCACGTGGGAACACCCTTCACAGGAAAAGGCAAAAGGATAATGGTTAAGTTTTGTGCAAATTTTTTTATTACTAACCCCCTCCCCTCAGCCGATGCATGGCAGGGAGAGGAAGTGTGGGAAGAGCATGAGATGGAGTGGTGTGGAGTGGAGAAGCATGAGGGAGGGGAGGCATGCAAGCCAACCACATGGGAGGCTATCTCCCCCCCTTATCCTATATAACCTCCCCTTAAGCTTGGGGGAGGGAGAGGAGAGGTGGAGCCATGTTGCTAAAGGAGTCGTGAAGCGGCCCGCCGTGCGGTCGCCATCATCCGCCATGCTGCCGCCACCAGGGCGTTGTTGCGCCACGCTGCCGCCTCTGCCCCTAGCATCATCATCATAATCATCATTATCATATTCATCTCCCTCATCGACGCCTCCACCCTCCCAATCATCCTCTTCTTCTCTCTCCACAACATCTCTGGTGTTCAAAGGCTTGGAAGCTTCCTTGGAAGCTTCCATAAAAGTTCCCATAGCCCCTATTCACCCGTGCCTTCCTAGGTGCCTTCAAAACCACGACTGTAAGGCCGTGTCCTGTGCAAAGGAGAAGATATCGGGCAGAAAAGGGATTTGTAACGCATAAAGGACCCAAGAGGAAGTTGCTGAACTGAGATTTGACTCATTAGTGGATCCCAAGAAAATGGCGAGAGGTGCACATGCAGGAGCTTCTACTCCGAGTTCGCGTGTGGACAACACCCCGAACCTCAATACCCAGGTTCTTAAAAAAATGATTCTACATGAAAAGAATGCAGTAGGCATGTCCAATTCTCATAGGCAATTTTAATTACACTTGGAAATTTTAATTGATCGTCCGATTCTCAAGGATTTAATTGCATGATGTGCATTTGAAATTGCTTGCACTTCCACGTTGCAATCCTATTGTATAGGTTAAAAGGTGGATTTGTCTAAATGCATCCTTGTTTTCCTTGCGAAAAAGAACATCGCAAAATGCACTTAGGAAATGATTTCCTAGTTGTGATTCGTAGGAAATAATCGTTGACGTCCATTAGATGTTGTCCAAGTAGTTGCATTGCATGAAAAGGATTTATTTACCCTGCAAGTTGCATGTGATGTTAATTACGTCCTAGGTTGGGTTAAGTGCTATAGGATGAATTAAGTTAATAGTCTTATGACATTCGCTCATGCATGAACTTCTTTTATGGAAGTTGGATTTGGGAATGGATGAAATTTCATATTAAAGCCTCAATTCATTGCATTAAGCGAAGGGTTATGAGCATAGTTCTTGATGTAAACCAACATAGGTTTTTATACGAGTTAGCCCTAAATTATCAATCATTATAGTTTAGGCAAGAAAAAGAAATGGTCATTGTACATTTTATAGTTGCATAGAAGGAAAAAGTCAATGAATCGCATATTTGCATGGGATGTTATGTATTGCAATTATTTACATCCCTTAGGAAAAATATTAGCATCTCTAAGGAAAGATCACTTCTTGTCGCAATAAAATTAGATCGATTTAGGTAAATCGCTTGTAATGGCTTAACCCACATGGGATTCATAATAGCATAAATAGTTAGTACGACGAACACCTCAAAGTGCTAGGTAGGGTTTAGTTACGTTAAAAATTCTGCCTAGTATTGCACTTGGGATGCCAAGCCAAGATTTTCGATCCCAAGATCCTATCTACATTCACGAAATGTTAGGGTTAGCTAAACACCCATGCAAGAATGATCTAGGGTTTTACCCTAGGATCAATTGATCAAATACTAGACTTCCGTTGTATTTAGAAACCCTAGGGCCAAACGTTGTCGGCCTAGTAGGGTTAGGGTTGGGTTGGGTCAAGAGGACATCCCAAACGCTACATCTTGACCAAACGTATTTCTTGACCAAGGAACGCCATTTGATGGGAGAAATCATCCCACAAGTTAGGTGCGACACTTGTCTCGTGCAACAAGTTGCAACGTTGCATGGCTTTGTGTTTAAATCATAAGATAGTATCGCCACTCCTTAAAACAAGGTTGGCAGGTTCTAAGTACAAGTTTAATTTGCAAGAGGATGAGTAGTCATCCTGTTACATCACCCTTCCTTGGACTGATTTGCCAAGTTAGGGAAGTTATGTATTTCCTAGCAAGCAATTGACCAATCAAGTTAGGGCAACAAGGATGCCCATGATTTACTATCTTAGTTTAAGGAACCTAAGGTGTTGTTAGTTGGGTTAACATGGTAGAAACCCTAACCCAAGGATAAAAGGGGAAAACAAACAACAAAACCCTTGGGGGATCTTGCCAAGATGCAATTGATCCCGGATCAAATGCTGGATGCATTCGGAGAGAAGGATTCACACCTTAGTAGTTGGCCAAACAAACGACCACTGGATTGATTGTGTTTGTATAATTAGAAGCACTGTTTGTACTTCTTTGCTCAATGAACTAAAGCTGGAAAAATAATTAATGCTTCAGGTTGAAAGCCTAGAGGGAGAGGCAGCATCAGTTACCCCCGACTATCTGCCTGACTCTATCCAAGGGGGTTGTTAGCTACGCCAGGTACGTGGACCAAACCCACCGCGAGAGGTCTCTTCGTGGGTGCTACTTGAAGGAGGAGGACACTTGGGTACCAGGGGGGATATGGCTGTAAATCCATTGCCTCCGGGTTCTACACAAGAGGCCGACGTGACTCGAGATTGGATCTCGAGGCCCGCATACTAGTCTACGGGAAAAAACTTGGATTAGTAATCCGTGAGGATTGCTGGAATTGCCTTCAGGCGGATTATGGATTAGCCTTCAGGCGGATTATGGATTAGCCTTCGGGCTGGATTATATGATGTATTCTAAAGACTGGTAAATAAAGATCAAATGATGAAAATGAACATGTTTGACATTGTTTTTCTATGTCAGTACCTAAGTTATGTGAAGGAACTGGTGATTAATTGGCTAATTAAGGAAGCTGTTTTTGCTTATCAAACTAAATGTGGTAGGTAATTAGACAACTAAAGCAACCCTGAGGAAAGTGCGGTGGATGTGGCCATGGATCCATCCTATGGAAGGGTGGTCTCGGTTGGCCGGGAACTTTTCTCAACAGAATTGACAGCAAGGTAACGATGACCTAGAATCTAGGAAGCTAGAAACCCAATTTATGCTATTTTAGGGGAACGAAATGGCACTATGCCTTATAGGCAGAGAGGTCGAGCTTCACATCCCTCTCGTTTCCCATTCTCCTTGAACCAAGTGTAGCATGAATCCACCTCGACCCTGATGCTTCTGCGTAAAGTAGTTCATCTGGGGTTCGACGCTAGCTACCATTCTAGGAATTTGACCACCAGGAAAACCCTGATTCAGATCGGCCCTAAGTGGGGATGGCCGGAATACTTCTGCTTCGTGGCAGACTCAGGAAGACTTAGATCGCAAACCTCATGACATTTCGTGGGAGTGCCGGGTGACGCTTTCTGGACTCTCTTTCCGATGGGCTGCTGAGACGTGTCCTACAAGTGAACAGGTGGACACGTTGCAATTATAGTGATGTGCTTCGCATGTATTGCACAACGTTGAGCGTCAGTCTTCATCAAGTCCACTAAAAAGACATCTGCAACACACTGTAGAGCATGAAGACATTCTTTTGTGAAACGATCAAGTCTATCCTGACCTTGTGCCAAAAACCACCTCTCCTACTTTTTGTGTGGTAGAGGTCTTGCACAATCTCGGGAATAAGTCTCGAGAAACTCGCCTTCAAAATGATGAGATCAAAAGAGCGTTGATACCTCCATGATTTCTCTCAGGGCCACTCTACCTGGCTTCCACTTGTGTTTCTTGTGGGGATGCTAAGGAGGACCCTTATGAGGGGCTTGAGGAAGCTCGGTTAGGTTGAGAAGGGGATGTATCTAAGCTAGTAGATGCTCCAAGGGGCTAAAAATGATATGGGACTTTAAGCAAAATCTTATTTGCAACTACTTAGACCTAGCCATCTTTCCTGCACAAGAGATGTGAGAAGTCAATGAATAAGATAGAAAGTGAAACCCTCTTTTATATAACTCTAAACTGTAAGACTCATTTGCATAGATGCACACTCTCTTTTTCTCTCTTAAACTATGAATTGCATTCACATTGAACACATTGTTCATCTTACTATCTTAACTCTCTTTGAACCCATTTACTACCTTGTTAAAGCCTTGTTTCTAGCCACTTGACATGGTTTTCTTTGGCACTTGAGGCTTCATAACGCACTCTTTTAGTGACATGACACAATTCCATCATGTCTACAGTCAATTCATCAATACTTTCATTTACTCTCTTTTGTGAGAGTTTAGCTTCATCTACTACTATAATCCTATACCACCAAGATAGCAATTGGATCATTGGATTGCTGCCATTCACACCTCCACCATGATCGGTTTTTGTTTGTATACACCACGTGCTATCCAATGTGAATTTTCCATCCCTTGTGTGGACCAAACTTTGATGCTTCCCTTTTCTACAAAGTATAGCCCATGTGCCTCAAGGATATGCTACAAAGACACATATCACACATGAGTAAAACTATGCTCAACAGTTTATACAATTCATTCAATTTTAAAATATTGACTTAGTACGCATCATGTAATGTGTAATAGAGCTTTTGCCCTGTGCTTCCACCATGTTTTCGTAGAAGCTATGCATAGCATCGATAAATTCTTGCTTATTTTCATTGTTAAACACCATCTTGCAAAGTAAGGGATCCAATTTGTTAAGACTTATCCAAACCTTAGCTTTGGACAACCTTGTTTTTCCTTCATTACTTTGACCAGGAACTGCAAAATGTGAATTTTTCCACCCATCATAGTCTTGCGACCTACGAACCATGACATTCCCTTCCTTAATGATGGGTGTTGAGAGAAACTTTCTAGTCTTTGCTCCTTGAAAGTAAGGCTTTTTTGGTAAGTTATCAGATTTTCCTAATCTCTTCTCATGCTTTTCAATCATCACTTGATGCTTGTGTAGCTCAATTTTTGATAGTACCCGCTCCACATTCCTACATGTTGCAATGGCTTCTTTTTCTGATTGCATCCTATAAGCAAAGCAAATGTATTTATATACACCTTTCTCCATGATTCTAACAAAAGCATGCAATGAAAAAATGTGAATATGATCTAATGGAGTTTTGAAGATGGGCTTTCAAGTGGGATCTTCTCTATTACGCATTGGTGCATCACTTGTCACCCTTTGCCAGTTCTTCTTTCCATCCTTTCCTTCCACCCTATCTGTCAAGCAACATAGGCATGGATTCTTTGTATTTGCACCATTGGAGTTTCAACGCATGCATTTTAAAGTTTGAAGTCTCTTGCAATATGCCATTTAACCAAGTATTGACCATACCCTTCAACCGAGAGCATCTCACCATGTTCCTGATGATCAATGATGTTTGGAATGCTTGTATGTGTAAACAACAACTACACCATCTCAAATGTTTCCTTAGAAACTTCAAATGCAGCGAACCACCATACATGGCGCTTGGATTGAACACTAAAGTTTCTTGGGTTATTCCTCTCAAATTGTAAAGCTCTATTCATCAAAGTTACACTAACTCTTTCAAGCTTTACTCCTTTGATGACCTCACTTTCAACCAACTTTATAACAAACTGCAATTTACCATTACATTCCTTAACATACATATTGTAGTACATTACCATTGTCGACTGCACCTTGTACAAATCTAAATAGTAATTGTTGAGCTCAATGAACTTCACCTCATATGCATTTTTTGTCCCAACCTTTAGTGTTTCCATACATTGAACATGCATGGGATCTCCTACTATCGACTCCAAAACCTTTGTATTAAGTTGCCGTCCAACCTCTATTAAATTTGAAGGTTGAGGAAGAAGCATGATTCTATTTCTCTTCAGCACATGGCCAAACCCAACCTTCATACCTTTGAATATCTTTGAGTAAGTCGATGTGCTAATACCGGCCCTATCACAAATGGATTGTGCATCCATAATTGAGAACTCGTTTGACACATCTTTTAATTTGCACTCAATCTTCTTTTCCTTCACAGCCTTAAAACTTAGGATTGCTCAAAGCATTTTCCAATGTACTTGCCTTTAGCAATCTACTAATACATGATCCAACCTCGCCCTCACCTAGGTTCTCATTCTAAGCTACCTTGCATACTTTGATATGTCGCTTCCACTAGCCTATTATTCACAATTAACTCATTGATTGGCTTCTTCTTTCATTTGTGCTCCTATGTTAGCTTGTTGTTGATCTTTCTCAGGTTGTCCAATTGTACCTTGCCTCCTCATATGAGATCCGAATGTCATGGATAGTGTCTTGCATTGAAATAATTTGATTGTTTTGTTGAATTATAGTGTCATTCAGCTATACCACTTGTCCTATGAGCTGTTGTAGAGCCTACTTGGTTGTCACTGGAGGTAGAGTGGAGATGCATAGAGAGGCACATAAAGGTGCCAAGGGAAATGAGGGTATAAGTAATTCACTATATTAATGAAGGTTGCATAAACACAGAGAAGAGGTCACAATAGAGCCATGAGAGAGTATATATATGGGGGAAAATAGCTTAGAGAGTAGGGATGCCCAAGTCTTTTTCATATTTTAGAAACTTCTATTTTACCTCCAAAAACATTTCCAAAAAACACGAAATTTGACCATTTGGTTTTTTTAAAAAAACCAAAAGCTAGAATATAAAAAATCCCCAAAATATCTTAAAAGAAACTTTTGAAATTTCATTTTCCTTGTTCTCGATTTAAAAAACAATTACCTCGTATCTACTAATCATTTTGCATTGAAAACAAAGCACCACACTCTTGTAACTAAATCCTTTTTAAATAATACATTTGGTTGAAAAAGACTTCTTGAATGAGGAGAGAGAAGGAATCTGAGTATATCTTTGTAGATAATATAAAAAAAGTAAAACAAGATTGCAAAAGTGGAGAGAGGAGGATTTATTTTACTATTCTTCTCTCCTCTTTTCTTTTTTTTGAGGAGAGGAGGGGGGCTAAAAGGCCCATTTGTGAGTTCACTTTTTTCCTAATGCATAGAACCTTGAGAAAATACCACAAGCACTTATGACAGCATTTTGAAGACAAAAGACAAAGAATACTACTGCAGTAAACACAAAAACAAAATAGAAATATGGTGTAAACTGATCAAAACACATCTCTATTCTCAAAATCCCATCATAGATCACATCATGATTAACAAATGAGAGAGTGAGAGAGTCCCTTTAGGCCAGCATCCTGATCAAGAACTAGCCACCCATAACAACTAATCACATGATCTTATAAGTCCATTTACATAAAGTCACAACAAAGACTAAGGTAATAACCATAGATAAGGGTAAATGAGATGTATCAAGCCATGGCTAACACTTGTCACAACTCAAGGGATAGCTAGTATGGCCATGACTCAAGCTCTTCGATGTCAAATGCCTTATCAAAACACAAACAAATCAAATGAGACATAGTTATGCCTTACTCAAAGCCTTTCGCTTCGAAATAAGCCACATAAAGTAACCATGAGTAGAGCCTCTCCAATAGGATACTCATAGCCCCCTAATATAGTTACATAATCCACCCAAGAGATAGTCATCAAAACCATAGGTATATACATATACCATATGATGGGAAAATCAAAACGTAGACATTTTGCCAAATATTTTCATGAGTTATGATGCTCATGAACA